>NC_057795.1:234866882-234878377 GCF_018294505.1 Triticum aestivum | reverse complement strand
AGGGGGAGGAACGGGAAAGCGACGAGGGGGGGGGGGTCCAGATGACGCACATGAGCTCTTGGAGTCGAGCAACGCTCGCGGATGAGAGGAGGAAGAGGACAGGAGCGAGGAAGAGGACGATGGCCACGGGAGCACTGTTTGGTCTTTGGAATGGCTCATCGGAGAAGAAAACGGAGGGGGAGAGGGGTCCAGGTGAACGGCGACGACGATGCTGAGCTACTGGACATGCGAGGACGAACCAAATCCAGTCGGAGCTGCTCTCCCGAGGCCAATAGTGCGCAGACCATTGTTTTGGCCGGCATTGCCCGTGGTCACCACCGACAACGCATGCCCTGACCTTCTACTCCATGCCAAATCATGTCGACAACGTTGTCCTTCCAAGGTATAGTAACACTACGGTGAAGAAACGAGCAAAGGCAGAGGGAGCTGAGTAAACTAAGCCTCACAAGTTTATTGTAGCAAACTTGGCCACATTCTAGAGCTTAAACAAGAGAGGTTAACAGGCAAACTTGATGTCTGGCAGGCTTTGGGTATCAAGGACTACAGTCCTGGGCATTATGAGGCCATTAGGACAAATATTTAGCATAGTTGCTTCGCAACTACTAAAATGGGTCCAGAAAACAAATGAGGAAGAAGAACTCACTAGGAGTGTTGCATAGGGCTACCACTTGGCAAATCTTCATGATTTGGTCATACTTAGATGCTGCAAAAAGATCATACCAAATGGACTTGCCAAATTGTACTCGTTTCACAAACATCACTTCTGACCAGAAACTTGGGAAAATTCTAGGAAAATATTGGCTCAATGAAATGAGCCAAAATCTTGTGGAGGTGGGTTAAATAGATAGAAGAAGGCTTGGGAATATTTTCAGCCATAATGGAGCAAGATAAAATATACTTGCTTCACAAACTAAAAATTTGGACAGAAAACAAGAATTGCTCCTGTGCTCACTTAGTTCAACAAAAAGAGCTGAATTTAGGTGAAGGCTAATGATTTAGTATACTTGAGAAGATGGCAAAGTTTCGTCCCATTTGGATACCCTATGAAGGTACTTCCTTCACAAAGTTACACTCTGCTCAGAAACTTTAAATAATTGCACAGGGAGCTAGGATGACTGGATTGAGCTCATCTCTGGTATATATGGGTTATTTGTCAGTGCTAATCACCCTACCAAATTGCAGCTCAATTGGAATTAGGAGTAAAGCACTTCCTTTGCAAAATTTCAGAGAAGGCAAAAACTTGCATTGGATCATGTGCCAAATTTTTGATCTGTGGAACATGAGATAAGGAAGGAACTATTGATTATATAGCAAGGACAAGCTCTACCATTTATGTGGGAATTTTCTATGCTATAAAAATAGAAGTTCCTTTAGAAAGTGGCAGAAAGGGAATATTGGCATTAAATAGGAAAAGGCAATTTTTCATATTTAATTATGACCAATATCTTTGCCAGAGCTTGGATCAGGCATAAATATCAACTCCACCAATTCACATGAATTTAGGAGATGACAAGGTATGCCTTCGGATTTTATTCCTCGGAAAGGCAAGAAAAGGAATAAATCATAATTCAAAAAATATTGCATGGGACTTAGCAATATTTTTGCATATCCAAGGTTTAGAAGGATAGGAGGGTCTCTGGGAACAGATGGGATGATCAACAGATCAGGGAAAGTGATGGCTCCTTTGTAATCACAAGGGCCACATTCAAATTCCAAAAATTTGGAATTAGGGTTTGAGAGGGTTTGAGATGATGCAAATGAGGTCTTGCCCACTAACAAAGACATGACCAAGGTTTTGAATGGTTGGAAATGACAAGAATTCTCAGAGTCATCCAGCAAACTCAGGAGAAAGATTTTGAAAATGATTGCCAGGAAGGAATAACAACACAAAAATTGATAACCCAATTTTGGGGCTGTTACAACTCTTCCCCCCCCCTTAAAAAGAATCTCGTCCTCGAGATTCCTAGGGTTACAATACAATTGAAAATATAACCACTCCGGGGAAAAACCTCTGGATTAATTTCAACCCTTTGGTCAAATTCAAAAGAGTTGGGGGCACCAATAATTGGTACACCCAGGGAGAGATATGGCGAACATGGCTATATCCACGGCTAGGGGCACTCGAGATCAAACTCTCGAAAAATTGCTAGATGCACCCCAGTGAATAGTGGTTTCACCTACTGACACGTGGGTCTAGGGCCCACTAGCAGCCTCCTTCTTCTACCTCCGGCTTGCTGCTTCTACTACGCTGCTACTTCGCGGGCGGCTTGGCGCAGCGCACATCTAGATCCTAGGGCGATGAGGACCCTAGTGTCGTAGTGCACAGCGTGCACGGCGTCGGTGTAGTGAGCATTCACGTCGTGGGCCAGCACCTTATCGGCACTGCTTGCAGATTCGCCTCCTGGACGCCGGTGATCGGGCGATGAGTGGTTTTCCTGAACCTCGCTCAGCATACACCGGAGTTGGGCTATAAAAACAGCAACGCGACTCTTCTAGAACACACAAACACAATGCTGCTCTACTACCAATTTGGTTTGGACGGAATCGAGTCGAGCTCCTTCGGCGAGGTTGTGTTCCTAGTGGTGCTACGGTGGTTCCTAGCTGCGATGCTGGCCATGCTGATCGGCTCGTTGATCCTCCTGGTGATACTCATCAGGAATGATCGAGCCCGGGGCAACGCGCGACTAGGTGCGGTGGCTCGAGGTGCGAAAGAATATGGTGCACGGGGTGGTCCTCCACCACGCTTGATTCTCTGTCGCTTCGCGCTGGCGGAGTAATCGCCTGCTGCGGTGGTGGCGACCTGCCTGTGTCACGCAAGGTAGTGACGGTGGTGGTGATGGAGTTTGGATGTGGGTGAGGTGACTGCACCACCTCAGGAGTCACACTAGGGCATGGAGAAAAATTTCGCAGATAGTTCCACGAAATGTAGGCATCAAGGTAGAACCGGAGTTGAAATCTTTATCGGGGTAGTTATACTAGTTCGAGTGAAATAAGCTGGCAGCATTTCTCCGGAAACAAAACTGGAGGTAACGGATCGGAAAAGAATTTAGGGACGAGAAATGGCCAGAAGGAAATGGCTCTTCGAGGCTCTGGGTTTGGAAAATATGGCACACGAGGTGTGCACAGATAGAAATAAGAATGATTTTGCATTCCCCGAGTACTGTGCAAATGTACTCGTGGGTGAACCAGGGCTGTATGCAGGATGCAATTCAGTCTATCTAGCAAATAGGCAGATGCAACCAACATGCAATGGAAAAACACACCAGAAAAATCACACTACGGCGTTTTAATGCTAGTGGGTATATGTACTCTTGGTATACATATACCTACACCAGCACGCGTTTTATTCGAGACTCGGGACGAGTCAATGTTGTTTTTAGTGTATGTGCTCTACTGATTAAAATCTTGTTAGCAACACATTGCCAACCCTATCAAACATTTCTGCTTGACAGAGAGACAGACAAAAACAAACACAAAAACAAGAGCACGAAAGCATACATAGAACACAACATATGGATTACAACAATACCAGCATACAACAAACACAAATGCGCTACACGCTGAATGAAACAACTCACTCCGGGATACATGGTTCTAACCGACAGACCAACCTACTCGCAGAACACCTGACTGCGTGACTGAGGTCATGCAGAGGACTAGCCTTGCTGGGGCTCTCCTGGAGGACGAAGACTGAGCCAATCTCCATCTTCATCCTTAGACACCACTATGGGTTGGGGCTCTACTGCTGGGGTGTGGCTGAAATCGATCCAGGCAAATGCAGCTGTTGGATCCGGTAAAGAGCCTTGTCAAGGGTGACGATCTTTGGCTTGGGACACAACACAGGCTGAGAGGGTAGCACTGGTTTGGATGGCGTTGGGTGAACGGCTTGAGGTGCGAATTTATGAGCCTCATGATAAGCTTCCTTGACAACTCATACCGCATCATTGTCGATGGTTCTAAACTTGGCAAGCATCTTGGCAATCATCATCCCCTGGGCAATGATATATTGCACCAGGCGAGCGATTGCTGGGTCATCTCCTTGGACAGTTGGAAGGGGCTGAATTCCCGCTTCCATTACAGTTGGGAAAAAGCAGAACTCCCGTCTCTGTGCCACTTGCGGAAACTTGGTTCGGAGGTATAGGATGGCCTCCACAGCAGCAGCCTGAATGGCTAAATCAGTGGTGGGCATGGCTCTACCCTGAAAAACCAATGGCTGGCCATCTACTGCGGGGCCTGGGCAGATGTGCACTCTTGCATCATAGCGGTGAAGGTGAGGGACGGGTGCCGATTGGAACACCAGGTAATCGGGGCTAGCATTACAGCCAAAGGCTTTGGTTAGCATCTCAGTAAGAAGGGGTGGAAAACCAGCATGGTTGACGACAAAGATTCGGGTGTAAAACTTGGGAGCTTTGAGAGCACGAGTCATGGCTGGAGTGTTACTAGCTAGGCCTCTCTATAGGGACATGGCTGACTGAAGGGTGAGATATACGGCTAGCGGAAAGGGGATTTTATAGGCAGCTACGCGGGACATGCCCGTATGGTGTGGCCCCTTTCCCTTAATAGCGAAGGGTAAGCGGTGCGTCTGACTAGAAAGGATAGGGTTGCTATTCGTTCAACGGATAACTAGGCGGGGACAGCGGGGTGAGGACGTGTCGGTCCCGACTGCGCTACTGTTGATTAACAGTGGCCATGCCGGATGCCAGGGATGGGTCAAACCCCTTACGGTCATTACGGGTTAATGGTAGCGGTGATCTAATGCTAGGATAACCTATGCCAGCCTGGCTGCTCTGATACAATCTCCTGTGGCACCCCAATCCGCATGGAGCAGGGGGCCTTCGCACGTCAGCCAGAATAACACGTGACGCACGACAGGTCCATGATACAACATTCCAGGTACAAGAATATTCATTAAATACATGTGTATATGGTTACATCATTGATGAATACAATTATCTGGCATGGCCCTACAACTATTTGAATGGCAGCGGGAGTCTATTTAAATGACGGCGGAAGTCTTGGTTTGGCAGTATATCACTCTGGCTGGGCTCCACAACTCACAGGAGTGGCAAGATTATGGCTTAGCATGACAGAACAAGCGAACAATTCAGGTACGACCTACAAAACTGGCATTACACGCCAGGTCAGTACATTGAATGTACTTGCAAGACAAGCAAATACATGGCATCCAAACAAACAGATGACAAAGCAAGAACCAAGCGTCTGCAACAACCTATATCCTAGCAGAAATTAAGCATGGCATGATATTAACTAGAAACATAATTCGAACTAAGCATGAACAACATAATAGCATCTAGTAGCATGGCAATAGTAAAACCTATAAAATCACATCTCAATCATAACATGGCATATCATACTTCTAACATGGCAATGGCAAAGCATAGGATAGCAAATCTTGATCATAACATGATATTTCAGAACATGGCATAATCTATCAGCTAAATCAAAACATGGCATGGCACCATGAAACTATGCTGAAAATAAACTACCAGTCATATCCAATGCAAACATAAATTCTTAACTTTATGCAACCATCTCCTGTTCTACCATGGTTCTTTAAATGCAAATAACAACTTACTACTCATGCAATGCAGCTAAACTTGTGCACCGAGTCCCTCAGACTCTCTTACCAACGGGCTGCCTCGCAACCAAATGGTGATCATCCACGGATCACAAACGGAACCACACATGGTTCAACACTCACCGAGACCTCGTCTCATGATCATATCAAAACATCACCGTCACTTCTCACGACTATCTCATAATCCAAGTTACCACATTATTTATCAACTTAGTTATTTCAGGTTTATCCTCCATTTTGACCAAGACCTGATAGTGTGACCTACTACGAACTTGTTCCCATGACCGAGGACGCGGCTATTGATAGATTAAACATACACTCTACAGAGGTAGCACACTGTACCCACACCACAGAAACCATGGCCTCGCACTCCCATTTGGGTGGACCAACGGCATTCCGACAAAATTGATCTACTGCCATAACACTCTCCCGGCCACTCCGACCAACACCCTATTTTGGGTTCAGTCCTGGGTGGCCCAGCCTACCAAAGGCAAACGACCACCGTCGTGGCAAAAACAGTCCCAAACAAGGACAAAGCGCGCAAAACAACTCAGGCCCACAAGGTTTATGTCGGCCTACCTGATCAGGGTAGCGCGCGCCCATAACCTTCCCTCGTTGGAGGCACCGATAAGAGGCATGACAATAAACCAGTTAGGACCTTCCCATACCAAGGCAAATGTGGCTACACTTAAAAAAGCTCGATCTGGTGGCACCATGACATCCTAGTGATGACGGAGGAGGTTTGTTATTAAGTCATATTATTAACTTCTTCATCATGAAACATCATGCAAGCATTTTTAACATGGATGCAACAACTAGCATGCAACATACAGATGCAGTAACAAAACATCTAGCTTTTCAAGTGAACAGTGATAGCATATGAAACATGGCAATATAAAGTACTAACAATCTCATCAGTGCAACAGAACCATCATATCAGCATTACTACTGGCATGAAACTAAACCAAACCAGGTCATGATATTATCAACTGCACATCCAGCTGGCATGTTAACATATTTCATGAAAGCCCAAGCATGCATGGCACATAACAAAAACATATAGCACGACTTAAATAACAGCAGACGGAACAGGCAAGAAACTACACACATGAGGTGCAAGCAAAATCAACATGCAAGTTTGGGGCTCATGATAAGAGGTTGGCTTGCTTGGGGGTCGAGGAACACTTCGGGAATGAGTGTGGCCAACTCGCGGAAAAATTTGTCGGAGAACGGTTCTCTCTCAAAGGGGCTGAATTAGGGCAAGGGCAAAATGGGTATTTTTAGAATGTGCAAACATAAATAAAATGGTCCCATTGAAAAGAGCGCGATGAACAGAGAACGTGAGCATTGGAATCACCTCATTCGGAGTTACGGTTGCAACGTTGTGGCCGTTCACTTTTTAGGTAGAAAAGTGGCTTAAACAGTGAACGTTCACAATATAAGCATTTCGGCCGGTTGAGCTGAAAAACAGAAAGCGTCTTCTGAGAATGTGCTTTCAGAGAAGTGAAAACGTATTTCATCTAACAAAGCACTAGAATACGCTTTCCAAAGTGGGAAACGCACTCACATGGAATACGCCTTTAGCGCGGGGAAACGGCTTCGCGCGAGGGCGCCGCCACTTAACTGACATGGCGCTGGGCCAGGCCCTTCGATCGCTGAAAGGTGGGGTCGCGCGGGGGAGGGACCCGCCTGGCCCTGGCTTCTTCTTCCTCGCGCTCGGGCACGTGACGGACCAAGGTAGGGGATCGCCCCGACGGCGACTGCTGGCGGCTCCGGCCACCGCAGGCAATGGCCGACCCACCCACGAGCTCAGGAGCGAGAGGCGCATCCCGTGGTGGCCTTTGTTGCCGGCGACGAGCACTGAAGGGAGAGCAACACGGCTTGCAGTGAAGAGGGGCTTTGGCCGCCGGAGAAAATGTTGCTCTGATGGGGGAAATGGGTGGGCGAGGCAACGGGGAGGCTCACCGGACCCCAGGGAATGCACTGGAGGAGGTGGAACGGCAAGAGGGGTGCGGTAGCGCCGGGATCGAGCATAGCCAGTGGCGGCGTCCATGGCGACGGGGAGGGGATGGAGAGCTCCTCGAGCTCGAGCTAGTGGCTAGGTAGGTTCATGGAAGTGCGGGGAGTCGAGAGATGAGCTCGGACGGGTCGAGGGGTGGCTATAAATAGCCGGACGAGGAGATGCCGAGCCAGACGCCGTCGGACGTGTCCGGTCAGGGCTCTGGTGCACGCAGGGCTCACGGGGAGGATCGGTAAAGCAACGAGGGGGATCCAGAAGACGCGCAGGAGCTCACGGAGTCGAGCAGCGCTCGCGGACGAGAGGAGGAAGAGGACAGGAGCGAGGAAGAGGACGATGGCCACGGGAGCACTGTTTGGTCTTTGGAACGGCTCATCGGAGAAGAAAACGGAGGGGGAGAGGGGTCCAGGTGAACGGCGACGACGATGCTGAGCTACTGGACATGCGAGGACGAACCAAATCTAGTCGGAGCTGCTCTCCCGAGGCCAATAGTGTGCAGACCACCATTTTGGCTGGCATTTCCCGTGGTCACCACCGACAATGCATGCCCTCAGCTTCTACTCCATGCCAAATGATGTCTACAGCGTAGTCCTTCCAAGGTATAGTAACACTACAGTGAAGAAACGGGCAAAGGCAGAGGGAGCTGAGTAAACTAAGCCTCACAAGTTTGTTGTAGAAAACTTGGCCACATTCTAGAGATTAATAGGTTAGCAGGCAAACTTGATGTCTTGCAGGCTTAGGGTAGCAAGGACTACGGTCCTGGGCATTATGAGGCCATTAGGACAAATATTTAGCATAGTTGCTTTGCAACTGCTAAAATGAGTCCAGAAAACAAACGAGGAAGAAGCACTCGCTAGGAGTGTTGGATTGGGCTACCACTTGGCAAATCTTCATGATTTTCTCATACTTAGATGCTGCAAAAAGATCATACCAAATGGACTTGCCAAATTGGTACTTGTTTCACAAACATCACTTCTGACCAGAAACTTGGGAAAATTCTAGGAAAATATTGTCTAAATGAAATGAGCCAAACTCGTGTGGAGGTGGGTTACATAGATATGAGAAGGCTTGGGAATATTTTTCAGCCATAATGGAGCAAGATAAAATATACTTGCTTCACAAACAGAAAATTTGGACAGAAAACAAGAATTGCTCCTGTGCTCACATAGTTCAATGAAATGAGCTGAATTTAGGTGAAGGCTAATGATTTGGTATACTTGAGAAGATGGCAAAGTTTCATCCCATTTCGATACGCTATGAAGCTACTTCCTTCACAAAGTTACAATCTGGTCAGAAACTTTGAAAAATTGCACAGGCAGCTTGGACGAATGGATTGATCTCATCTTTGGTATCCATGGGTTATTTATCAATGCTAATCACCCTGCCAAATTGCAGCTCAATTGGAACTAGGAGTAAAGCACTTCCTTTGCAAAATTTTAGAGAAGGCAGAAACTTGCATTGGATCATGTGCCAAATTTTTGATCTGTGGAACATGAGATAAGGATGGAACTAGTGATTATATAGCAAGGACAAGATCCACCTTTTATGTGGGAATTTTCTCTGCTATAAAACTAGTAGTTCCTTTAGAAAGTGGCAGAAAGGAATATTTGCATTAAATAGGATAAGGCAATTTTTCATATTTAATTATGGCCAATATCTTTGCCAGAGCTTGGATCAAGCATAAATATCAACTCCGCCAATTCACATGAATTTAGGAGATGACTAGGTATGCCTTTGGATTTTATTCCTCAGAAAGGCAAGAAAAGGAATAAATGATAATTCAAAAATATTGCATGGGACTTGGCAATATTTTTGCATATCCAAGGTTTAGAAGGATAGGAGAGTCTCTGGGAAAAGATAGGATTGAGGGAGTCCTGGATTAGGGGTCCTCGGACGACCGGACTATATGCTTATGTCGGATTGTTGGACAATGAAGATACAAGATTGAAGACTTCGTCCCATGTCCGGGTGGGATTCTCCTTTGCGTGGAAGGCAAGATTGGCAATTCGGATATGTAGATTCCCTTCTCTGTAACCGACTCTATGTAACCCTAGCCCCCTCCAGTGTCTATATAAACCGAAGGGTTTAATCCGTAGGACAAGAACAATCAGAATCATAGGCTAGCTTCTAGGGTTTAGCCTCTACGATCTCGTGGTAGATCAACTCTTGTAATACTCATATGATCAAGATCAATCAAACAGGAAGTAGGGTATTACCTCCCTAGAGAGGGCCCGAACCTAGGTAAACATCATGTCCCCCGCCTCCTGTTACCATTAGCCTTAGACGCACAATTCGGGACCCCCTACCCGAGATCCGCCGGTTTTGACACCGACATTCGTGCTTTCATTGAGAGTTCCACTATGTCGTCACCGTAAGGCTTGATGGCTCTATCAGATCGATAGCTACGCCCCTGGTCATCAGGTCAGGTTTGGAAGCCTGAATTTCACTGCCGACATCCGCGGAGACTTGATCTTCGATGGATTCGAGACCGTGACAGGTGCACCCTACTGTCGCGACGAGCATGACCTAGATCTGCCATCGAACGGTGTTCAGGAGATCACACCTACAGCTGCCCTGGCCTTAAATCCAGTGAGATCACGCCATCCGAGGACGGGAGGATGGAGCCCGCCACGGAAGCCGCACACTCAGCGGCGACAAAGCCGAACACAGATCTCACTTCCAATGAGGTCTGCGTCATCGGACCCTCGGACTCGTCTCCGGCCATAGGCTCCGAACCGCGTGCATCCGTGCCCATCGGATCTAACTGGGCACCGATCATGGAGTTTAGCTTCACGGATATCTTTGAGCACTCGCCCTTGGGTGACGTGCTAAACTCATTAAAATCTCTCTCCCTGTCAGGAGACTCTTGGCCGAACTATATCCGGCTTGAGTGGGAAACGGACGACGAAGGAATTCATCACCCACCCACCGCCCACTTAATAGCCACTATCGACGACTTAACCGACATGCTTGATTTTGACTCCGAGGACATCGACGGTATGGACGATGATGACGGAGAAGAACAGCAAAAATAGCGATACCGGCACAAGAGACAATAGCACTCCGGATGATGCCGAAGACGAAAACAATCCCTCCCAGCAAATCTTCGAGCAGGCCAGACGAGAGGATGGGCAAGATAGCCCTGATGAATAGGCAATGGACAAAGACTCGGAGGATGACAATTACATGTGTAACGCCCCAGATGTAACTTTCCCCATTTGTACTCCAACTCTTGCCGTTTCCGGTGTCAAGTTATATTTATTTCTCGGGTTCGGGTCCTTGTCTCCGTGTGTTGTTTTCGTTTTCATGCATCTCATACCATGTCATCACGTGCCTTGCATTTGCATACGTGTTCATCTCATGCATTCGAGCATTTTCCCCGTTGTCCGTTTTGCATTCCGGCGCTTCGTTCTCCTCCGGTGGTCATTTCTAGCTTTCTTTCGTGTTTGGGAATCAAACATTTCCGGATTGGACCGAGACTTGCCAAGCGGCCTTGGTTTACTACCGGTAGACCGCCTGTCAAGTTTCGGGTCATTTGGACTTCGTTTGATACTCCAACGGTTAACCGAGGGACCGGAAAGGCCTCGTGTGTGTTGCAGCCCAACACCCCCCAAATTTGGCCCAAAACCCACCAAACTCTGCTCCATGTCCTAGACCGTTCGATCACGATCGTGTGGGCGAAAACCGCACCTCATTTGGACTCTCCTAGCTCCCTCTATGCCTATATATAGACCCCCTCCTCCAAATCCCGGATCCCCTCGTCTCAAACCCTAGCTAAAAAAAAACTCCCAGCCACCGACGGACATGTCCGCCGCCTGACCGGACACGTCCGCCGGCGCCCCCGACCACTCCGGTGCCGCCACGTGGCAGGACCACATC